>NW_026087708.1:0-36858 GCF_022539395.1 Myiozetetes cayanensis | reverse complement strand
TGGATTGTCACTTGTCCTTCCCAAAAATTTTGGGACAAGTCCCTCATCCTGTCCTTCCCCAAAGTGACAAATCCCAACTCCAAGGAAGGAAAAATCCCAACTCCAAGGAGGGTAAAACTCCTATTCCAAAGAGGGAAAAATCCCAACTCCAAAGAGGGAAAAATCCCAACTCCAAAGAGGGAAAAATCCCAACTCCAAAGAGGGAAAAATCCCAACTCCAAAGAGGGAAAAATCCCAACTCCAAAGAGGGAAAATCCCAACTCCAAAGAGGGAAAAATCCCAACTCCAAAGAGGGAAAAATCCCAACTCCAAAGAGGGAAAAATCCCAACTCCAAAGAGGGAAAAATCCCAACTCCAACCAGTGACAAATTCCACTTCCAAACAGGGCAAAATTCCTATTCCAAAGAAGCAAAAATTCCACCTCCAAAGAAGCAAAAATCCCAACTCCAAAAAGGGCAAAATTCCTACTCCAAGGAGGGAAAATTCCTATTCCAAAGAAGCAAAAATTCCAACTCCAAAGAGGGAAAAATCCCAGCTCCAAAGAGGGAAAAATTCCATCTCCAAGGAGGGTAAAATCCCAACTAAAAGGAGTGAAAAATTCCTATTCCAAAGAGTGAAAAATCCCAACTCCAAAGAGGGAAAAATTCCACCTCCAAGGAGGGTAAAATTCCTATTCCAAAGAAGGAAAAATCCCAACTAAAAGCAGTGAAAAATTCCTATTCCAAAGAAGCAAAAATCCCAACTCCAAAGAAGTAAAAATCCCACCTCCAAAGAGGGCAAAATTCCTATTCCAAAGAAGGAAAATCCCAACTCCAAAAAAGCAAAAATCCCAACTAAAAAGGAGGAAAATTCCTATTCCAGAGAGGGCAAAATCCCAGTTCCAAGGAGGGAAAAATCCCACTTTCAAAGAAGCAAAAATCCCAACTAAAAGGAGTGAAAAATTCCTATTCCAGAGAGGGCAAAATTCCTATTGCAAAGAGGGAAAAATCCCAACTCCAAAGAGGGAAAAATCCCAACTCCAAAGAGGGAAAAATCCCAACTCCAAAGAGGGAAAAATCCCAACTCCAAAGAGGGCAAAATTCCTATTCTAAAGAATAAAAATCCCAACTCCAAAGAGGGCAAAACTCCTATTCCAAACAGGGAAAAATCCCAACTCTAGAGAGGGAAAAATTCCAACTCCAAAGAGGGAAAAATTCCTATTCCAAAGAGGGAAAAATCCCAACTCCAAAGAAGGAAAAATCCCAACTCCAGAGAGGGAAAAATTCCTATTCCAAAGAAGCAAAATTCCTATTCCAAAGAAGCAAAAATCCCAACTCCAAAGAAGCAAAAATCCCAACTAAAAGGAGTGAAAAATTCCTATTCCAGAGAAGGTAAAATCCCAGTTCCAAAGAGGGAAAATTCCTATTCCAAAGAAGCAAAAATCCCAACTCCAAAGAGGGAAAAATCCCAATTAAAAAGAGGCAAAATTCCTATTCCAAAGAGGGAAAATTCCTATTCCAAAGAGGGAAAAATCCCAACTCCAAAGAAGCAAAAATCCCAACCCCAAGGAGGGCAAAATCCCAACTCCAACCAGTGACAAATTCCACTCCCAAAGAGGGAAAAATCCCGACTCCAAAGAAGCAAAAATCCCAACTAAAAGGAGGGAAAAATCCCAACTAAAAGGAGGGAAAAATCCCAACCAAAAGGAGGGAAAAATCCCAACCAAAAGGAGGCAAAAATCCCAACTCCAAAGAAGCAAAAATCCCAACTCCAAAGAGGGAAAATTCCTATTCCAAAGAATAAAAACCCCAACTCCAAAGAAGCAAAAATCCCAACTCCAAGGAGGGAAAAATCCCAACTCCAAGGAAGCAAAATTCCCAACTCCAACCAGTGACAAATTCCACTCCCAAAGAGGGAAAAATCCCGACTCCAAAGAAGCAAAAATCCCAACTAAAAGGAGGGAAAAATCCCAACTAAAAGGAGGCAAAAATCCCAACTCCAAAGAAGCAAAAATCCCAACTCCAAAGAGGGAAAAATCCCAACTAAAAGGAGGCAAAATTCCTATTCCAAAGAAGCAAAAATCCCAACTCCAAAGGGAAAAATTCCAACTCCAAAGAAGCAAAAATCCCAACTCCAACCAGTGACAAATTCCACTCCCAAAGAGGGAAAAATCCCGACTCCAAAGAAGCAAAAATCCCAACTAAAAGGAGGGAAAAATCCCAACTAAAAGGAGGCAGAAATCCCAACTCCAAAGAAGTAAAAATCCCAACTCCAAAGAGGGAAAAATCCCAACTAAAAGGAGGCAAAATTCCTATTCCAAAGAAGGAAAAATTCCACCTCCAAAGAGGGAAATATCCCAACTCCAAAGAAGGAAAAATCCCAACTGCAACCAGTGACAAATCCCACAAATCCCAACTCCAGAGAGGGCAAAATCCCAACTCCAAAGAGGGAAAAATCCCAACTAAAAGGAGTGAAAAATTCCTATTCCAAAGAGGGAAAAATTCCTATTCCAAAGAGGGAAAAATCCCAACTCTAGAGAGGGAAAAATCCCAACTGCAAAGAGGGTAAAATCCCAACTCCAACCAGTGACAAATTCCACTTCCAAAGATGGAAAATTCCTATTACAAAGAAGGAAAAATCCCAACTCCAAAAAGGGCAAAATTCCTATTCCAAAGAGTGAAAAATCCCAACTCCAAAGAAGGAAAAATTCCTATTCCAAAGAGGGAAAATTCCTATTCCAAAGAGGGCAAAATTCCTATTCCATGAGAGGGAAAAATCCCAACTCCAAAGAGGGAAAAACCTCAGCTCCAAAGAGGAAAAAATCCCAACTCCAAAGAGGGAAAAATCCCAGCTCCAAAGAGGGAAAAATTCCATCTCCAAGGAGGGCAAAATCCCAACTAAAAGGAGTGAAAAATTCCTATTCCAAAGAGGGAAAATTCCTATTCCAAAGAAGGAAAAATCCCAACTAAAAGGAGGTAAAAATTCCAACTCCAAAGAAGCAAAATCCACCTCCAAAGAAACAAAAACCCCCAACCCCAAGGCCACAAAACCCCCACCTGCCACCAGCACCAAACCCCACCTCCCCACCCACCCCCACCACCCAAAAAATTCCCTTTTTTTCCCCTTTTTCCCCTTTTTTCCCCCAAAAAAACCCCCTCACCATGGGGTGCAGGGTCTCGGGGGCGCCCTTGACGGCGGCGACGAAGGCGGGCTCGGCGAGGCCGCCGCGCTCCAGCGACGCCAGCACCGCCATCCTCTTCAGGGCACTGGAGAAATGAAAGCGCTGGTGAATTTTCATCCCCGGAGTTTTTAGACCCCTTGGGAAAACTTTCTCATCTGGAAACAAAGAGACCAGGAAATCCTGAAGAGGGTTGTGGTGGGAAATGGGAAAAAAAAGGGGGTTTTTAGGGGGGATTGGGGTGGAATTCAGGGGGATTTGGGTGGAATCCAGGTGGAATTCAAGATGGTTCAGGTGGAATTCCGATGGTTTGGGTGGGGTTTATGTGGAATTCAGGTGGGATTCAGGGGGATTTGGGTGGAATTCAGGGGGATTTGGGTGGGATTCAGGTGGAATTCAAGATGGTTCAGGTGGAATTCAGATGGAATTCAAGATGGTTCAGGTGGAATTCAAGACAATTCAGGTGGAATTCAGGGGGATTCAGGTGGAATTCAGGGGGATTTGGGTGGAATTCAGGGGGATTTGGGTGGGATTCAGGGGGATTTGGGTGGAATTCAGGGGGATTTGGGTGGAATTCAGGGGTTTTGGGTGGGATTCAGGGGATTTGGGTGAATTCAGAGATTTGGGTGGAATTCAGGGGTTTTGGGTGGGATTCAGGGGATTTGGGTGGAATTCAGGGGATTTGGGTGGAATTCAGGATTGGTGGGATTCAGGGGGATTTGGGTGGAATTCAGGGGGATTTGGGTGGGATTCAGGTGGAATTCAAATGGTTCAGGTGGAATTCAGGGGGATTCAGGTGGAATTCAGGGGGATTTGGGTGGAATTCAGGGGATTTGGGTGGATTCAGGGGATTTGGGTGGAATTCAGGGGGATTTGGGTGGGATTCAGGTGGAATTCAAGATGGTTCAAGTGGAATTCAGATGGAATTCAACACAATTCAGGTGGGATTCAGGGGGATTTGGGTGGAATTCAGGGGGATTTGGGTGGAATTCAGGGGGATTTGGGTGGGATTCAGGGGGATTTGGGTGGGATTCAGGGGGATCTGGGTGGGATTCAGGGCCCATCCTCTTCAGGGCACTGGAGAAATGAAAGCGCTGGGGAATTTTCATCCCCGGAGTTTTTAGACCCCTTGGGAAAACTTTCTCATCTGGAAACAAAGAGACCAGGAAATCCTGAAGAGGGGGGTTGGAAATAAATTAAAATAAAGGGGGTTTTGGGTGGAGTTCAAGATGGTTCAGGTGGAATTCAGATGGAATTCAGATGGTTTGGGTGGGGTTTATGTGGAATTCAGGTGGAATTCAAGATGGTTCAGGTGGAATTCAGATGGTTTGGGTGGGGTTTATGTGGAATTCAGATGGAATTCAAGACAATTCAGGTGGAATTCAGGGGATTTGGGTGGAATTCAGGGGATTTGGGTGGGATTCAGGGGGATTTGGGTGGGATTAAGGGGGATTTGGGTGGAATTCAGGTGGAATTCAGATGGAATTCAACACAACTCAGGTGGAATTCAGGGGGATTTGGGTGGAATTCAGGGATTCAGGTGGAATTCAGGTGGATTTGGGTGATTCAAGACGATTCAGGTGGAATTCAGGGGGATTTGGGTGGGATTCAGGGGGATTTGGGTGGGATTCAGGGGGATTTGGGTGGGATTCAGGGCCCATCCTCTTCAGGGCACTGGAGAAATGAAAGCGCTGGGGAATTTTCATCCCCGGAGTTTTTAGACCCCTTGGGAAAACTTTCTCATCTGGAAACAAAGAGACCAGGAAATCCTGAAAAGGATTGTGGTGAGAAGTGGGAAAAAAAAGGGGTTTTTAGGGGGGATTTGGGTGGAATTCAGGGGGAATTGGGTGGAATTCAGGGGGATTTGGGTGGAATTCAGGGGGATTTGGGTGGAATTCAAGATGGTTCAGGTGGAATTCAGATGGTTTGGGTGGGGTTTATGTGGAATTCAGGTGGAATTCAGGGGGATTTGGGTGGAATTCAGATGGAATTCAACACAATTCAGGTGGAATTCAAGATGGTTCAGGTGGAATTCAGGTGGAATTCAAGACAATTCAGGTGGAATTCAAGACAATTCAGGTGGAATTCAGGGGGATTTGGGTGGAATTCAGGGGGATTTGGGTGGAATTCAGGGGGATTTGGGTGGAATTCAGGGGGATTTGGGTGGGATTCAGGGGGATTTGGCTGGGATTCAGGGGGATTTGGTTGGGATTCAGGGAATTTGGAGTGGGATTCAGGGGAATTTGGGTGGAATTCAGGGAATTTGGGTGGAATTCAGGAGATTTGGGTGGAATTCAGAGGATTTGGGTGGAATTCAGGGGGATTTGGGTGGAATTCAGGGGGATTTGGGTGGGATTCAGGGGGATTTGGGTGGGATTCAGGTGGAATTCAGGTGGAATTCAAGACAATTCAGGTGGAATTCAGGGGAATTTGGGTGGGATTCAGGGGGATTTGGGTGGGATTCAGGTGGAATTCAGATGGTTTGGGTGGAATTCAGGGGATTTGGGTGGAATTCAGGTGGAATTCAACACAATTCAGGTGGAATTCAAGATAGTTCAGGTGGAATTCAGGTGGAATTCAAGGGATTTTGGGTGGAATTTTCCTTTTTTTTTCCCCCACCGGAAAAAGGGCCAAAACCTCCGAAATTTCGTAATTTTGGGGGAATTTTTGGGAATTCTCTCTTTGGGAATGCTGTGATTTACCTCTGGTGAGGGTCCAGTCGACGGCCAGCAGCAGGGCCTTCTCCAGGGGGTCCCCCACCAGCGCCCCGTCCTCCAGCTGCAGCAGGGAGTGGCAGGCGGCGATGGCGCGCTGCGTCTCCAACGGAGCATCAGAAACTGGGAGCAACTCACGCCCTTCCCTAGGGAAAAATGCATGGGAATCAGCTCCTTCCCATCCCCAGGGAATGCACAGATCCATGGGAATCAGCAGCGAGTGGCAGGCGGCGATGGCGCGCTGCGTCTCCAACGGAGCCTCGGATACTGGGAGCAACTCACGCCCTTCCCTAGGGAATTACAGAGAAAATCCATGGGAATGTGGGACATGGGAATCAGCTCCTTCCCATCCCCAGGGAATGCACAGATCCATGGGAATCAGCTCCTTCCCTTCCCCAGGGAATACACAGATCCATGGGAATCAGCCAGTGGCAGGCGGCGATTCCCTTCCCCAGGGAATACACAGATCCATGGAATCAGCTCCTTCCTTCCCTAGGAATACACAGATCCATGGGAATCAGCTCCTTCCCATCCCCAGGGAATCAATCAGCTCCTTCCCATCCCCAGGGAATACACAGATCCATGGGAATCAGCTCCTTCCCTTCCCCAGGGAATACACAGATCCATGGGAATCAGCTCCTTCCCTTCCCCAGGGAATACACAGATCCATGGGAATCAGCTCTTTCCCATCCCCAGGGAATACACAGATCCATGGGAATCAGCTCCTTCCCTTCCCTAGGGAATACACAGATCCATGGGAATCAGCTCCTTCCCTTCCCCAGGGAATACACAGATCCATGGGAATCAGCTCCTTCCCATCCCCAGGGAATACACAGATCCATGGGAATCAGCTCCTTCCCTTCCCCAGGGAATACACAGATCCATGGGAATCAGCTCCTTCCCTTCCCTATGGAATTCCATGGGAATCAGCTCCTTCCCTTCCCCAGGGAATACACAGATCCATGGGAATCAGCTCCTTCCCTTCCCCAGGGAATACACAGATCCATGGGAATCAGCTCCTTCCCTTCCCCAGGGAATACACAGATCCATGGGAATCAGCTCCTTCCCTTCCCTATGGAATACACAGATCCATGGGAATCAGCTCCTTCCCTTCCCTAGGAATACACAGATCCATGGGAATCAGCTCCTTCCCTTCCCTATGGAATACACAGATCCATGGGAATCAGCTCCTTCCCTTCCCCAGGGAATTCCATGGGAATCAGCTCCTTCCCATCCCTAGGGAATTCCATGGGAATCACCTCCTTCCCTTTCCTAGGGAATTCCATGGGAATCAGCTCCTTCCCTTCCCTAGGGAATTCCATGGGAATCACCTCCTTCCCTTTCCTAGGGAATTCCATGGGAATCAGCTCCTTCCCTTCCCCAGGGAATACACAGATCCATGGGAATCAGCTCCTTCCTTCCCCATGGAATACACAGATCCATGGGAATCAGCTCCTTCCCTTCCCTATGGAATACACAGATCCATGGGAATCAGCTCCTTCCCTTCCCCAGGGAATACACAGATCCATGGGAATCAGCTCCTTCCCTTCCCCAGGGAATTCCATGGGAAAATCCATGGGAATCAGCTCCTTCCCTTCCCCAGGGAATACACAGATCCATGGGAATCAGCTCCTTCCCATCCCCAGGGAATTCCATGGGAATCAGCTCCTTCCCTTCCCTCTGGAATTCCATGGGAATCAGCTCCTTCCCTTCCCCAGGGAATACACAGATCCATGGGAATCAGCTCCTTCCCTTCCCCAGGGAATACACAGATCCATGGGAATCAGTTCCCTTCCCTATGGAATACACAGATCCATGGGAATCAGCTCCTTCCCTTCCCTATGGAATTCCATGGGAATCAGCTCCTTCCCATCCCCAGGGAATACACAGATCCATGGGAATCAGCTCCTTCCCTTCCCTATGGAATTCCATGGGAATCAGCTCCTTCCCTTCCCTATGGAATTCCATGGGAATCAGCTCCTTCCCTTCCCCATGGAATACACAGATCCATGGGAATCAGCTCCTTCCCATCACCAGGGAATACACAGATCCATGGGAATCAGCTCCTTCCCTTCCCTATGGAATACACAGATCCATGGGAATCAGCTCCTTCCCTTCCCTAGGAATACACAGATCCATGGGAATCAGCTCCTTCCCTTCCCTATGGAATACACAGATCCATGGGAATCAGCTCCTTCCCTTCCCTAGGGAATACACAGATCCATGGGAATCAGCTCCTTCCCTTCCCCAGGAATACACAGATCCATGGGAATCAGCTCCTTCCCTTCCTATGGAATACACAGATCCATGGGAATCAGCTCCTTCCCTTCCCAGGAATACACAGATCCATGGGAATCAGCTCCTTCCCATCCCTATGGAATACACAGATCCATGGGAATGTGGGAATCAGCTCCTTCCCTTCCCTATGGAATACACAGATCCATGGGAATCAGCTCCTTCCCTTCCCTATGGAATACACAGATCCATGGGAATCAGCTCCTTCCCTTCCCTATGGAATACACAGATCCATGGGAATCAGCTCCTTCCCTTCCCTATGGAATACACAGATCCATGGGAATCAGCTCCTTCCCTATGGAATACACAGATCCATGGGAATCAGCTCCTTCCCTTCCCTAGGGAATGCACAGATCCATGGGAATCAGCTCCTTCCCTTCCCTAGGAATACACAGATCCATGGGAATCAGCTCCTTCCCTTCCCTATGGAATACACAGATCCATGGGAATCAGCTCCTTCCCTTCCCTATGGAATACACAGATCCATGGGAATCAGCTCCTTCCCTTCCCTATGGAATACACAGATCCATGGGAATCAGCTCCTTCCCTTCCCTAGGGAATACACAGATCCATGGGAATCAGCTCCTTCCCTTCCCTAGGAATACACAGATCCATGGGAATCAGCTCCTTCCCTTCCCTAGGGAATACACAGATCCATGGGAATCAGCTCCTTCCCTTCCCTAGGAATACACAGATCCATGGGAATCAGCTCCTTCCCTTCCCTATGGAATACACAGATCCATGGGAATCAGCTCCTTCCCTTCCCTATGGAATACACAGATCCATGGGAATCAGCTCCTTCCCTTCCCTATGGAATACACAGATCCATGGGAATCAGCTCCTTCCCTTCCCTATGGAATACACAGATCCATGGGAATCAGCTCCTTCCCTTCCCTATGGAATACACGATCCGGGAATCAGCTCCTTCCCTTCCCCAGGGAATACACAGATCCATGGGAATCAGCTCCTTCCTTCCCTATGGAATCAGATCCATGGGAATCAGCTCCTTCCTTCCCAGGAATACACAGATCCATGGGAATCAGCTCCTTCCCTTCCCTATGGAATACACAGATCCATGGGAATCAGCTCCTTCCCTTCCCTATGGAATACACAGATCCATGGGAATCAGCTCCTTCCCTTCCCTAGGAATCACGATCCATGGGAATCAGCTCCTTCCCTTCCCTATGGAATACACAGATCCATGGGAATCAGCTCCTTCCCTTCCCTAGGGAATACACAGATCCATGGGAATCAGCTCCTTCCCTTCCCCAGGGAATACACAGATCCATGGGAATCAGCTCCTTCCCTTCCCCATGGAATACACAGATCCATGGGAATCAGCTCCTTCCCTTCCCTATGGAATACACAGATCCATGGGAATCAGCTCCTTCCCTTCCCTAGGAATACACAGATCCATGGGAATCAGCTCCTTCCCTTCCCTATGGAATACACAGATCCATGGGAATCAGCTCCTTCCCTTCCTATGGAATACACAGATCCATGGGAATCAGCTCCTTCCCTTCCCTAGGAATACACAGATCCATGGGAATCAGCTCCTTCCCTTCCCTAGGGAATACAGATCCATGGGAATCAGCTCCTTCCCTTCCCTATGGAATACACAGATCCATAGGAATCAGCTCCTTCCCTTCCCTAGGAATACACAGATCCATGGGAATCAGCTCCTTCCCTTCCCTATGGAATACACAGATCCATGGGAATCAGCTCCTTCCCTTCCCCAGGGAATACACAGATCCATGGGAATCAGCTCCTTCCTTCCCTAGGGAATCACAGATCCATGGGAATCAGCTCCTTCCTTCCTATGGAATCGTCCATGGGAATCAGCTCCTTCCCTTCCCTATGGAATAACAGATCCATGGGAATCAGCTCCTTCCCATCCCTAGGAATACACAGATCCATGGGAATCAGCTCCTTCCTTCCCTAGGGAATACACAGATCCATGGGAATCAGCTCCTTCCCTTCCCTATGGAATACACAGATCCATGGGAATCAGCTCCTTCCCTTCCCTATGGAATACACAGATCCATGGGAATCAGCTCCTTCCCTTCCCTATGGAATACACAGATCCATGGGAATCAGCTCCTTCCCTTCCCTATGGAATACACAGATCCATGGGAATCAGCTCCTTCCCTTCCCTAGGGAATACACAGATCCATGGGAATCAGCTCCTTCCCTTCCCTAGGAATACACAGATCCATGGGAATCAGCTCCTTCCCTTCCCTAGGAATACACAGATCCATGGGAATCAGCTCCTTCCCTTCCCTATGGAATACACAGATCCATGGGAATCAGCTCCTTCCCTTCCCTATGGAATACACAGATCCATGGGAATCAGCTCCTTCCCTTCCCAGGGAATACACAGATCCATAGGAATCAGCTCCTTCCCTTCCCTATGGAATACACAGATCCATGGGAATCAGCTCCTTCCCTTCCCTATGGAATACACAGATCCATGGGAATCAGCTCCTTCCTTCCCCAGGGAATACACAGATCCATGGGAATCAGCTCCTTCCTTCCCTATGGAATACACAGATCCATGGGAATCAGCTCCTTCCCTTCCCCAGGGAATACACAGATCCATGGGAATCAGCTCCTTCCCTTCCCCAGGGAATACACAGATCCATGGGAATCAGCTCCTTCCCTATGGAATACACAGATCCATGGGAATCAGCTCCTTCCCATCCCTATGGAATACACAGATCCATGGGAATCAGCTCCTTCCCTCCTAGGAATACACAGATCCATGGGAATCAGCTCCTTCCCTTCCCTATGGAATACACAGATCCATGGGAATCAGCTCCTTCCCTTCCCAGGGAATACACAGATCCATGGGAATCAGCTCCTTCCCTTCCCCAGGAATACACAGATCCATGGGAATCAGCTCCTTCCCTTCCCAGGGAATACACAGATCCATGGGAATCAGCTCCTTCCCTTCCCCAGGAATACACAGATCCATGGGAATCAGCTCCTTCCCTTCCCTAGGGAATACACAGATCCATGGGAATCAGCTCCTTCCCTTCCCTAGGAATACACAGATCCATGGGAATCAGCTCCTTCCCTTCCCTAGGGAATACACAGATCCATGGGAATCAGCTCCTTCCCTTCCCTAGGGAATACAGATCCATGGGAATCAGCTCCTTCCCTTCCTATGGAATACACAGATCCATGGGAATCAGCTCTTTCCCATCCCCAGGGAATACACAGATCCATGGGAATCAGCTCCTTCCCTTCCCTATGGAATACACAGATCCATGGGAATCAGCTCCTTCCCTTCCCTAGGGAATACACAGATCCATGGGAATCAGCTCCTTCCCTTCCCTATGGAATACACAGATCCATGGGAATCAGCTCCTTCCCTTCCCCAGGGAATACACAGATCCATGGGAATCAGCTCCTTCCCTTCCCTAGGGAATGCACAGGGAAAATCCACGATTAGAGGTGGAATTTGGGACAAAAACTGGGAATTTTGGGTGGTTCTGCCCGGGAAATTTGGGGAATTGGCCCATTTAGGAGCAGATCCCGAGGATTTGGGATTCTCCAAGCACTGGGAATCCTGGAAGTGGCCTGGGAAGAGCAGGATCTCACACCCAAAATAATCCCATTACAGGTGGAATTTTGGTAAAAAAATGGGAATTTTGGTAAAAAACTGGGAATTTTGGGTGGTTTTCCCGAGGAAATTTGGGGAATTGGCCCATTTAGGAGCAGATCCCGAGGATTTGGGATTCTCCAAGTGCTGGGAATCCCAGAAATGGCCTAAAAAGAGCAAGATGTCAGACCTGAAATAATCCGATTAAATCTGGAATTTTGACCAAAAACTGGGAATTTGGACCAAAAACCGGGAATTTTGGCTGGTTCTGCCCAGGAAATTTGGGGAATTGGCCCATTTAGGAGCAGATCCCGAGGATTTGGGATTCTCCAAGCACTGGGAATCCCAGAAATGGCCTAAAAAGAGCAAGATGTCAGACCCAAAATAATCCAATTAAATCTGGAATTTTGACAAAAAACTGGGAATTTTGGGTGGTTCTCCCTGGGAAATTCGGGGAATCGGCCCATTTAGGAGCAGATCCCGAGGATTTGGGATTCTCCAAGCGCCGGGAATCCCGGAATTGGGATGGAAAGCGCAGATTGTCCCTCAGGGACCAATCCCCGACCCCCCAAAACCCCCCGCGAAAATTCCCCAAATCTCCTCCCCCGATCCCAAATCCCTCTCTTTTTCCAGGATGCTTTTCCCAAGGGAATTCCCAGCTGGAAAACCCTTGGATGGGGTCCCACCTGAGGCCGGCCACGCCGCGCACCACGAGGTGGTCGCTGGTCAAGGTGCCCGTCTTGTCGAAGCAGCAGAACTGAACCTTCCCCGCAAACGGGATCCGGAACGGCTCCGTGCAGTACACGTCTGGAAAACAACCGGAAAAATGGGAATTTCAGGGGGAATTCTGATGGGAATTCGCCTGGGAACGCTGCTGGGAATTCCAATGGGAATAGGAGGGAATTTCAGTCCCAATTCCCCAAAAACCAAAGGGGATGGGGAGAGTGGGAAGAGAGGGAAGGGGATCTGGAATGGTTCCCAGCAGGAAAAGTCTGGAAAACACGAGGAAAAATGGGAATTCTGGTGGGAATTACAAGGGGAATTGTCCTGGGAATTCGCCTGGGAATGCCAGGGAATTTTAGCTCCATCACTCCCCCTAAAAAACAAGGGGATGGGGAGAGTGGGAAGAGAGGGAAGGGGATCCAGAATGAATCCGGGCAGTACATGTCTGGAAAACACTGGGAAAAACGGGAATTTCAATGGGAATTTCAGGGGGAATTACAAGGGGAATTGTCCTGGGAATTTGCCTGGGAATTCCAATGGGAATCGGAGGGAATTTCAGCCCCAACTCCCCAAAAAAAGGGGGATGGAGAGAGTGGGAAGGGGATCCGGAACGGCTCCGTGCAGTACACGTCTGCAAAACAACCGGGAAAACATGGAATTCCAAGGGGAATTTCAGTGGGAATTGGAGGGAATTTCAATAGGAATTCTCCTGGGAATCCCAGGGAATTTTAGCTCCACCCCCCACCCCAAAAAAACAGGGATGGGGAGAGTGGGAAGGGGATCCAGAACAGCTCCGGGCAGGAAACGTCTGGAAAACGCAGAATTCTCCTGTGAATCCATCTCCCAGGCTGTTCCCTCTGGAATTCCATCTCCATTCCCTGTGGAATTCCCTCTCTGTTCCCTGTGGAATCCCGTGCGTAATTCCCTGTGGAATTCCCTCTCCGTTCCCTTTGGAATTCCCTCCATTCCCTGTGGAATTCCCTCTGGAATTCCCTCTCCGTTCCCTCTGGAATCCCCTGTGGAATTCCCTCTCCATTCCCTTTGGAATTTCCCCCACTCCCTGTGGAATTCCCTGCAGAATTCCCCCCCGTTCCCTCTGGAATTCCCTGTGGAATTCCATGCGCCATTCCCCCCATTCCCTGTGGAATTCCCTCCCCACTCCCTGCAGAATTCCCCCTCCATTCCCTGCAGAATTCCCCCTCCATTCCCTGTGGAACTCCCTCCATTCCCTGTGTAATTCCCTGCGGAATTCCCTGTGTAATTCCCTGCGGAATCCCCTGTAAAATTCCCTCTCCATTCCCTGTGGAATTCCCTGTGGAATTCCCCCCACTCCCTGCGTAATTCCCTTTGTAATTCCCCGTGTAATTCCCTGCGTAATTCCCTGTGGAATTCCCTGTGGAATTCCCCCTCCATTCCCTGTGGAATTCCCTGTGGAATTCCCTGTGGAATTCCCCCTCCACTCCCTGTGGAATTCCCCCTCCACTCCCTGGGTAATTCCCTGTGTAATTCTCTGCGTAATTCCCTCTCCATTCCCTGTGGAATTCCCCCTCCACTCCCTGCGTCATTCCCTGTGTAATTCCCTGTGTCATTCCCTGCGTAATTCCCTGTGTAATCCCCCGTGTAATTCCCTTTGGGATCCCCGTGTGGTGACGCACAGAGCTTGGCGAGGGCGATGAGGGAGGTGTTGACGGCCAAGGAGAGCTCGATGGGCAGCTCCGGGGGCACCACCGACGTCAGGATCAGGGCACACTCCAGGAACAGCCGGTACTGGTTTCCCTCTCCATTCCCTCTGGAATTCCCTCTCCATTCCCTTGGGAATTCCCTCTCCATTCCCTCTAGAATTCCCTCTCCATTCCCTTGGGAATTCCCTCTCCATTCCCTGTAGAATTCCCTCTCCATTCCCTGCGTAATTCCCTCCATTCCCTCTGGAATTCCCTGTGGAATTCCCCCTCCATTCCCTGTGGAATTCCCTGTGGAATTCCCTCTCCGTTCCCTGTGGAATTCCCTCTCCATTCCCTGTGGAATTCCCTCTCCATTCCCTGTGGAATTCCCCCTCCATTCCCTGCAGAATTCCCCCTCCATTCCCTGCGTAATTCCCTGTGTAATTCCCTGCGTAATTCCCTTTGTAATTCCCTGTGTAATTCCCTCTGGAATCCCCTGTAAAATTCCCTCTCCATTCCCTACGTTCCCTGTGGAATTCCCTGTAAAATTCCCTCTCCATTCCCTTTGTAATTCCCCGTGTAATTCCCTTTGGGGTCCCCGTGTGGTGACGCACAGAGCTTGGCGAGGGCGATGAGGGAGGTGTTGACGGCCAAGGAGAGCTCGATGGGCAGCTCCGGGGGCACCACCGACGTCAGGATCAGGGCACACTCCAGGAACAGCCGGTACTGGTTTCCCTCTCCATTCCCTGTGGAACTCCCTCTCCATTCCCTTGGGAATTCCCTCTCCATTCCCTCTGGAATTCCCTCTCCATTTCCTGTAGAATTCCCTGTGGAATTCCCTCTCCATTCCCTGTGGAATTCCCTGCAGAATTCCCTACGTTCCCTGTGGAACTCCCTGTAAAATTCCCCCTCCATTCCCTCTCCATTCCCTGTGGAATTCCCTCTCCATTTCCTGTAGAATTCCCTGTGTAATTCCCTCTCCATTCCCCGCGTAATTCCCTGCGTCATTCCCCGTGTAATTCCCTGCGGAATCCCGCGCGTTCACGCACAGAGCTTGGAGAGGGCGATGAGGGAGGTGTTGACGGCCAAGGAGAGCTCGATGGGCAGCTCCGGGGGCACCACCGACGTCAGGATCAGGGCACACTCCAGGAACAGCCGGTACTGGTTCCGCCTCGGATCCTTCGTGCCTGAGGGGGGGAGAAAAACAACAGCGGCTGGACTCGGGAAAACGGGATCTTCACAGGAAAAGGGGGGAACACAAAGAAACAGCCTGGATCGGCCCCAAAAAATATCCCAGATTGGCCCAAAAAACATCCCAGATTGGTCCCAAAAAACATCCCAGATTGGCCCAAAAAATATCCCAAATTGGCCCCAAAATCAGCGTCAAAACCACCCCAAATCAGCCCCAAAACCACCCCATTCCCAAATCATTCCCACCCCATTCCCAGCTCATTCTCCCCCCATTCCCGGCTTATTCTCCCCCCATTCCTGGCTCATTCCCACCCCATTCCCACCCCATCATTCCCACCCCATTCCCAAATCATTCCCACTCCATTCCCACCCCATTCCCAGTTGATTCCCACTTCATTCCCACCCCCATTCCCAGTTCATCCCACCCCATTCCCAGTTGATTCCCACCCCATTCCCAGTTGATTCCCACCCCATTCCTGGCTCATTCCCACCCCATTCCCAGTTGATCCCCACCCCATTTCCCACCCCATTCCCAGTTGATTCCCACTTCATTCCCACCCCATTCCCAGTTCATCCCACCCCATTCCCAGTTGATTCCCACCCCATTCCCAGTTGATTCCCACCCCATTCCTGGCTCATTCCCACCCCATTCCCAGTTGATCCCCACCCCATTCCCACCCCATTCCCAGTTGATTCCCACTTCATTCCCACCCCATTCCCAGTTCATCCCCACCCCATTCCCAGTTGATTCCCACCCCATTCCCAGTTCCTTCCCACCCCATTCCCAGTTGATCCCCAGCTCATTCCCCACCCCATTCCCAGTTGATTCCCACCTCCTTCCCACCCCATTCCCAGCTCATTCTCCCCCCATTCCTGGCTCATTCCCACCCCATTCCCAGTTGATTCCCAGCTCATTCCCCACCCCATTCCCAGTTGATTCCCACCTCCTTCCCACCCCATTCCCAGCTTATTCTCACCCCATTCCTGGCTCATTCCCACCCCATTCCCAGTTGATTCCCACTCCATTCCCACCCCATTCCCAGCTTATTCTCCCCCCATTCCCGGCTCATTCACCCCATTCCCACCCCATCATTCCCACCCCATTCCCACCTCCTTCCAACCCCATTCCTGGTCCCTCCCACCCCATTTCCACCCCATCATTCCCAGTTGATTCCCACCCTATTCCCGGTCCCTCCCACCTGATTCCCACTCCATTCCCACCTCCTTCCCACCCCATTCCCAGCTCCTTCCCACCCCATTCCTGGCTCATTCCCACTCCATTCCCAGTTGATTCCCAGCTCATTCCCACCCCCTTCCCAGTTGATTCCCGGTTGATTCCCGGTTGCTTCCCGCCGCGTGCCCACCCTGGATCCAGACGTAGGCGGCGGCGGCGACGGCGAAGACGAGGAGGAAGAGGATGAAGATGAAGGTCTCCAGGTTGTTGGCCGTCACCCGCTGCACCCCGAACAGGATCGTACGCAGCAGCTTCCCCTGGGAATCACAACACACAGGAATTCCAGGGAATCCCACCGGAATTCCAAGGGATCCCTCGGGAATTCCAAGGGATCCCTCAGGAATTCCAAGGGATCCCTCGGAAACAGCTCGGGGGGATTGGTGGTGATCGGGGGTTCCCAACTTCCCTACTTCTCTTCCCAGCTTTATTCCTATTCCCAGTTTTATTCCTATTCCCAACTTCCTTCCTTCCTCTTCCCAGTTTTATTCCTATTCCCAACTTTATTCTTATTCCCAACTTTATTCCTTCCTATTCCCAACTTTATTTCTATTTCTAACTTTATTCCTGTTCCCAACCTTATTCCTATTCCCAACCTCATTCCTTCCTCTTCCCAACTTTATTCTTATTCCCAACTTTATTCCTATTCCCAGCTTTATTCCTATTCCCAACCTTATTCCTTCCTCTTCCCAACTTTATTCCTATTCCCAGCTTTATTCCTCTTCCCAACTTTATTCCTTCCTCTTCCAAACCTTCTTTCTTCCTCTTCCCTCCTTATTCCTCTTCCCAACCTCATTCCTTCCTCATCCCAACCTTTTTCCTTCCTCTTCCCAACTTTCCTCCTTCCTCTTCCCAACTTTATTCCTATTCCCAGCTTTATTCCTATTCCCAACCTTATTCCTCTTCCCAACCTCATTCCTTTCTCTTCCCAACTTTATTCTTATTCCCAACTTCATTCCTATTCCCAACCTTATTCCTTCCCCTTCCCAACCTTATTCCTATTCCCAACTTTATTCCTATTCCCAACTTTATTTCTATTCCCAACCTCATTCCTTCCTCTTCCCAACTTTATTCCTTCCTCTTCCCAACTTTATTCCTTCCTCTTCCCAACTTCTCTCCTTCCTCTTCCCAACTTTATTCCTCTTCCCAACTTTATTCCTTCCTCTTCCCAACTTTATTCTTATTCCCAGCTTTATTCCTATTCCCAACTTCCCTTATTCCTCTTCCCAACTTTATTCCTTCCTATTCCCAACTTTATTCCTCTTCCCAACTTTATTCCTTCCTCTTCCCAACTTTATTCCTATTCCCAACTTTACTCCTCTTCCCAACTTTATTCCTTTTCCCAACTTTATTCCTTCCTCTTCCCAGCTTTATTCTTATTCCCAACTTTATTCTTATTTCCAACTTTATTCCTTCCTCTTCCCAGCTTTATTCCTTCCTCTTCCCAACTTTATTTCTTCCTATTCCCACCTTTATTCCTATTTCCAAGTTTATTCCTCTTCCCAACTTCCCTTCGTCCTCTTCTCAACTTTATTCCTCTTCCCAACTTTATTCCTTCCTCTTCCCAGCTTTATTCTTATTCCCAACTTCCCTCCTTCCTCTTCCCAACTTTATTCTTATTCCCAACTTTATTCTTATTTCCAACCTTATTTTTCTTCCCAACTTCCCTCCTTCCTCTTCCCAACTTTATTCCTCTTCCCAACTTTATTCCTCTTCCCAACCTTATTCCTTCCTCTTCCCAACTTTATTCTTATTCCCAACTTCCCTCCTTCCTCTTCCCAACTTTATTCCTATTCCCAACTCCCCTCCTTCCTCTTTCCAACTTTATTCCTCTTCCCAACTTTATTCCTCTTCCCAACTTTATTCCTCTTCCCAACTTTATTCCTATTCCCAGCTTTATTCCTTCCTCTTCCCAACTTCCCTTCATCCTCTTCCCAGCTTTATTCCTATTCCCATCCTTATTTCTTCCTCTTCCCAACTTTCCTCCTTCCTCTTCCCAATTTTCCTCCTTCCTCTTCCCAACTTTATTCCTTCCTCTTCCCAACTTTATTCCTATTCCCAACTTTACTCCTCTTCCCAACTTTATTCCTTCCTCTTCCCAACTTCCCTTCATCCTCTTCCCAGCTTTATTCCTATTCCCATCCTTATCTCTTCCTCTTCCCAACTTTCCTCCTTCCTCTTCCCAATTTTCCTCCTTCCTCTTCCCAATTTTCCTCCTTCCTCTTCCCAACTTTATTCCTTCCTCTTCCCAACTTTATTCCTATTCCCAACCTTATTCCTATTCCCAACTTTATTCCTTCCTCTTCCCAACTTTATTCCTATTCCCAACTTTATTTCTATTTCCAACCTTATTCCTTCTTCTCAACCTTTTCCTTCCTCATCCCAACCTTTTCCTTCCTCTTCCCAACCTTTTCCTTCCTCTTCCCAACTTTTTCCTTCCTCTTCCCAACTTTTTCCTTCCTCTTCCCAACCTTTTCCCGTGATTCCCGCGTGGGGTGGGAGGGGAACACCGGGAATTCCGGAAGTGGAGCTCACCTGGGAGGTGTTGAATCCCGTCCGCAGCGCGTACGCCACGCACCCGTTATCCACCGCTGGAATGGGAATGGGAACGGGAATTACAATGGGAATGGGAATGGGAATGAATGGGAACCGACAATGGGAGGGAATGGGAAGCGAAGGGAATGGGAATGGGAAGGCAGGGAAGGGATGGGAAGGGGAAGGGGAAGGGGAAGGGAATGGGAAGGGAATGGGAAGGGAACAGGAACAGGAATGGGAATGAGAATGGGAAGGGGAATGGGAAGGGGAATGGGAAGGGGAATGGGAAGGGGAAGGGGAATGGGAAGGAGAATGGGAAGGAGAATGGGAAGGAGAATGGGAAGGGAATGGGAAGGGAATGGGAAGGGGAATGGGAATGGGAACAGAACGGGAATGGGAACGGGAATGGGAACAGAACAGGAATGGGAACAGGAATGGGAACAGAACAGGAATGGGAACGAGAATGGGAAGGGGAATGGGAAAGGGAATGGGAAGAGAATGGGAATGGAAGGGGAATGGGAACAGGAAGGGGAACAGGAATGGGAACAGGAATGGGAAGGGGAACAGAGCAGGAGTGGGAACAGGAATGGGAACGGGAATTAACAAACCCATTAATTACCACCCCCCCCAGAGAGCCCCCAGTGGGAATTCCCTTTGGGAATCATCATTCCCGAGGGTGGGGGGTCAGAATTCCCGTGGGGAATGTGGGAATGCTCACGTTTGAGGCCGTGGGTGGCCCTGTGGGGCGGGATGTGCTGCACCACCCGCGTGCCCCCGAACACCACGTGCAGGCGAGCGTCCCCCTCCACGTCCAGCACGTGATCCGGGCTCGCCTCCTCCACCGGCTCCTGGAAAACAGGGAATCAGCCTTGGGATCAGCCTTAGGAGCAGCTCTGGGACGTGATCCGGGCTCGCCTCCTCCACTGGCTCCTGGAAAACATGGAATATATCCTTGGGATCAGCTTTGGGATCAGGTTTGGGATGGGGTTAGGATGTGATCTGGGCTCGCCTCCTCCACTGGCTCCTGGAAAATAGGGAATGACATCATGGAATTGCCCTTGGGAAGGGTTTGGGATCAACTTTGGGCTCGTGTCCTTCACCGGCTCCTGGAAAATAGGGAATCAGCCTTGGGATCAGCCTTAGGAGCAGCTCTGGGACGTGATCCGGGCTCGCCTCCTCCACTGGCTCCTGGAAAACACGGAATAAACCTCGGGATTGGGGTTGGGATAGGGTTGGGATCAGCTTTGGGAGGAGTTTGGGAGCAGCTTTGGGCTCGCCTCCTTCACTGGCTCCTGGAAAACAGGGAATATATCCTTGGGATCAGCCTTGGGAAGGGTTTGGGATCAGCTCTGGGCTCGTGTCCTCCACTGGCTCCTGGAAAATAGGGAATATATCCTTGGGATTGGGGTTGGGATCAGCTTTGGGAAGAGTTTGGGATCAGTTTTGGGTTTGCCTCCTCCACTGGCTCCTGGAAAATAGGGAATAAACCTCGGGATCAGCTTTGGGATGGGGTTGGGATCAGCTTTGGGAGGAGTTTGGGATCAGTTTGGGCTCGTGTCCTCCACTGGCTCCTGGAAAACAGGGAATGACATCATTGGGATGGGGTTGGGATCAGCTTTGGGAGGAGTTTGGAATCAGCTTTGGGCTCATGTCCTCCACAGGCTCCTAGAAAACAGGGAATAAACCTCGGGATCAGCTTTGGGATGGGGTTGGGATCAGCCTTGGGATCAGCCTTGGGATAACGGGAATGTGCCGGGCTGGGGAAGAAAAGAATGGGGCGATTTCCCCAATTTTTCACTCTTTTCCTGATTTTTGTCTTTTTCCCCTGGTTTTTCACTCTTTTCCCTGACAAACTCTTGACTCTTTTCCCTGATTTTTTGTCTCTTTTCCCTGACAAACCTTGACTGTTTTCCCTAATTTTTGTCTTTTTTCCCTGATTTTTTATTTTTTTCCCTGACAAACCTTGACTCTTTTCCCTGATTTTTGTCTCTTTTCCCTGATTTTTGTCTTTTTTCCCCTGATTTTTCACTCTTTCTCCTGACAATTTTTGTCTTTTTTCCCTGATTTTTCACTCTTTTCCCTGACAAATTTCCCCTGTTTTCCCTGATTTTTCACTCTTTTCCCTGACAAATTTTCCCTGATTTTTGACTCCTTTCCCTGACAGATGTTGTTTTTGCCCGTTTTTGCCGGTTTTTGGCCCGTTTTTGCCCCACCTTCATCTGCGGCACGGACTCCCCGGTGAGCATGGCCTCGTCCACGATGCAGCGGCCGCGCAGCAGCAGAACATCACATGGCACCAGGTTGTCCTGGGGGGAACGGCCTGCCCAAAAACACCCAAAATCAGCCCAAAAAACACCCCAAATCAGCGTCAAAAACAGCCCAAATCGGCCCCATAAACACCCCAATTCAGCGTCAAAAACAGCCCAAATTGACAGCAGAACGTCACATGGCACCAGATTATCCTGGGGGGAACGGCCTGCCCCAAAAACACCCAAAATCAGCCCAAAAAATGCCCCAAATCAGCGTCAAAAACAGCCCAAATTGACAGCAGAACGTCACACGGCACCAGGTTGTCCTGGGGGGAATGGCCTGCCCCAAAAACACCCCAAATCAGCCCAAAAAACACCCCAAAATAGCTCAAAAAACACCCCAAATCGGGCCCCAAAAACACCCAAATTCAGCCCAAAAAATGCCCCCAAAACACCCCAAATCGGCCCCAAAATCAGCGTCAAAAACAGCCCAAATCGGCCCCATAAACACCCAAAATCAGCACAAAAAATGTCCCCAAAACACCCCAAATCGGCCCCAAAATCAGGGTCAAAAACAGCCCAAATTGAGCCCCAAAAACACCCCAGATCGGCCCCAAAATCAGCGTCAAAACCACCCCAAATTGGTCCCCAAAAACACCCAAAATCAGCATCAAAACCAGCCCAAATCAGCCCCAAAAACACCCCAAATCAGCCCAAAAAACACCCCAAAATAGCCCAAAAAACACCCCAGAGCGGCCCCAAAATCAGCGTCAAAAACAGCCCAAATTGACAGCAGAACGTCACACGGCACCAGGTTGTCCTGGGGGGAACGGCCTGCCCCAAAAACACCCCAAATCAGCCCAAAAAACACCCCAAAATAGCTCAAAAAACACCCCAAATCGGCCCCAAAATTAGCATCAAAAACAGCCCAAAATAGCTCAAAAAACACCCCAAATCAGCCCCAAAATCAGCATCAAAAACACCCCAAATCGGGCCCAAAATCAGCATCAAAACCACCCCAAATTGGTCCCCAAAAACACTCCAAATCAGCCCCAAAATCAGAGTCAAAAACAGTCCAAATTGAGCCCCCAAAACACCCCAAAACAGCCCAAAAAATGCCCCCAAAACACCCCAATTCAGCCCCAAAAAACACCCCAAATCAGCACAAAAAACACCCCAAATCAGCACAAAAAACCACCACAAATCTGCCCCAAAAACACCCCAAATCGGCCCCAAAAACACCCCAAACAGGCCCAAAAAATGCCCTCAAAATACCCAAATTCAGCCCAAAAAACACCTCAAATTGGCCCAAAAAACACCCCAGATCAGACCCCCAAAACACCCCAAATCGACCCCAAAATCAGCGTCAAAAACAGCCCAAATTGAGCCCCAAAACCACCCTAATTCAGCACAAAAAACACCCCAAAATAGCTCAAAAAACACCCCAAATCAGCCCCAAAATCAGCATCAAAAACAGCCCAAATTGAGCCCCAAAAACACCCCAATTCAGCCCAAAAAACGCCCCAAAATAGCTCAAAAACCACCCCAAATCGGCCCCAAAATCAGCATCAAAACCACCCCAAATCGGGCCCCAGATCAGCCCAAAAAACACCCCAAATCAGCCCCAAAAATATCCCCCAACCCCCCCCCAAAAACCCCCAAAACCACCCCAAATCACCCTAAACCCTAAATCACCCCAACCCCCCAAAACCACCCCAAATCAGCCCCAAAATCAGCATCAGAACCAGCCCTAAATCAACCCCAAACCCCCAAATAACCCCCAAACCCACCAAATTCCCCAAACCACCCCAAATCCCCAATCCCCCAAATCAGCCCCCAAAACCACCCAAATCCCCCCAAAAATCCCCAAATCACCCCAAACCCCAAAACACCCCAAATTAGCCCCAAAACACCCCAAACCACCCCAAACCCCCCCAAAACCACCCCAAATCACTCCAAACCTCCCCAAAAACCCCACAAACCCCCCAAATCCCCTCAAACCAGCCCCAAATCCCCCAAAACCACCCCAAAACACCCCAAATCCAGGCCCCAAATCCCCACCAAACCCCCCAAATGCCCTAAACCAATCCCCAAAACCACCCCCAAATCCACCAAAAACACACCCAAATCACCCCAAAAATACCTCCAAAACCACCCCCAAAAGCCTCCCCGAAACCCCAAATCAGCTCAAAACCCCCAAAACCCCCAAAACCATCCAAATCACCCCAAAACCCCCCAAATCATCCCCAAAACACCCTAACCCCCAATCCCTCAAATCAGCCCCAAACCCCCAAAACCCCCCAAAACCCCAAATCACCTCAAAAGCCCCCAAAAACCACCCCAAAACCCCCAAAACCCCCCAAATCAGCCCCAAAACCACCCAAAACACAACCCAAAACCACCACAAAACACCTCAAAACACCCCAAATCACCCCCAAATCCCCAAGCCACCCCAAAATCCCCCAAAACACCCCAGATTACCTTAAACCATCCCCAAATCACCCCAAACCACCCTCAAAACCTGTCCCCCAAAACACCCCAAATTAGCCCCAAAACACCCCAAAAGCCGCCCCAAATCACCCCAAAACCCACCCAAAAACACCCTAAATTAGCCCCAAACCATCCCCAAATCACCCCAAAACCACCCTAAAACCTGTCCCCCAAAACCCCCCCAAATTAGCCCCAAAAACACCCCAAAAACCCCCCAAATCACCCCAAAACCCACCCAAAAACACCCTAAATTAGCCCCAAACCATCCCCAAATCACCCCAAAATCAGCATCAAAACCACCCCGAATCAGCCCCAAAACCACCCAAATCACCCCCAAAACCCCCCCAAATCACCCCAAAACCCGCCAAATTCCCCAAAACCACCTCAAAAACACCCAAAAACACCCCAAACCCCCAAACCACCCCAAACTAACCCAAAACCCCCAAATCACCCCAAAACCACCCCAAATCCCCCCAAATCAGCCCAAATCGCCCCAATCGCCCCCCAAAAACACCTCAAATTAGCCCCAAAATCAGCATCAAAACCAGCCCAAATCACCCCCAAAACCACCCAAAACCCACCCAAATCACCCCAAAATGAGCATCAAAACCACCCTAAATCAAGCCCAAATCACCCCAAGCCCTCCCAAAAACACCCCAAAATCAGCATCAAAACCACCCCAAAGGCCCCCAAAATCCCCCCAAATCACCCCCAAAACCACCCCAAACCACCACAACCCCCAATCCCCAAATCCCCCAAACCCCCCACCCCAACCCCCTTTCTAAAAATTCCCTAAAAAACCCGGGAATTCCCCCCAAAATCCCCAAATTCCCCCCCCACCGATGGACACGACGTCTCCGGGCACGATCTCATCGCTGCAAATCGGCCGCCACTTCCTGTTCCTGTACACCTGAAAAACACCCCAAAAACACCCCAAAAACACCTTAAATCACCCCAAAAACGTGGGAAAGGCTGAGAATTCCCTCAGAATTCCCGGGATTTACCTGGATCATGTAGGGTTTGTTGCCCATCCTGCGGATCTCGGCCATGTTCCGCAGCTGCTGCTGCACCAGCGACGCCTCGAAGGCCACCAGCATCGACAGCGTGAAGACGCTGTAGTACCAGTACTCGTCCAGGCACCACAGGCACACGCAGAACACCTGGAAAACATTCCCAAAAATCCCAAAAATTCAGAAAAAATGGGATTTGGGGGGGTTGGGTTGAGATAATTCAAGTATTTTGTTCCCAGGAGTCACAGAAATCCCACCCCTGAGGGGGGTCAGGAGTTGCCCCCACGTCACAAATGCACACAAAAAAACCTGCAAAAATGTTCCCTAAATTCCTCTGGAATCCCAAAAATTCAAAAAAATGGGATTTCGGGGGGTTTGGTTGGGATAATTTGAATATTTCATTCCAGGAAAGTGGGAAAATCCAAAAATTCTCCCTCCCAAAAACACCCGAGGGGGGTCAGGAGTTGTCCCCACACACAGAAAAACCCAGAAAACATTCCCTAAATTCCTTTGGAATCTCTTAAAATTCTAAAATTTGGGATTTGGGGGGGTTTGGTCAAGAAAATTGGGACTATTTCACTCCCAGAAGTCAAAAAAGCAGGAAAATTCTCCCTCCCAAAAACACCCGAGGATGGTACCAGTACTCGTCCAGGCACCACAGACACACGCAGAACACCTGGAAAATAGTCCCTAAATTCCTCTGGAATCCCCAGAATTCAAAAAAAATGGGATTTGGGGGGGTTTGGTTGGGATTCGGGGGGGTTTGGTTGGGATAATTTGAATACTTCATTCCAGGAAAGTGGGAAAATCCGAAAATTCTCCCTCCCAAAAACACCTGAGGGGGGTCAGGAGTTGTCCCCACACACAGAAAAACATGGAAAAAATTCCCTAAATTCTTCAGAAATCCCAAAAAATTCTAAAATCTGGGATTTGGGGGGGTTTGGTTGGGGTAATTCCAATATTTCGCTACAAAGAGTCACAGAAATCCCCCCCCGAGGGGGGTCAGGAGTTGCCCCCACACCACAAGCCCCACACAGAATACCTGGAAAAACAGTCCCTAAATTCCTCTGGAATCCCCAAAATTGCCAAAAAATCCCAAAAATTCAAAAAAAAATGGGATTTGGGGGGGTTGGGTTGAGATAATTCAAGTATTTTGTTCCCAGGAGTCACAGAAATCCCCCTGAGGGGGGTCAGGAGTTGTCCCCAAATCACAAATGCACGCAAAAAAACCTGGAAAACATTCCCAGAATTCCTCAAAAAGTACCCAGAATTCCCAAAAAGTCCCAAAAATTCAAAAAAAAAGGGATTTGGGTTGAGATAATTCCAATATTTCGCTACAAAGAGTCAGAAACGGCTCCTTGAGAGGGGTCAGGAGTTGTCCCCACATCACAAATGCACGCAAAGAAACCTGGAAAACATTCCCAGGATTCCCAAAAATCCCAAAAATTCAAAAAAAAAATGGAATCTGGGGGGGTTTGGTTGGGATTTGGGGGGGTTTGGTTGGGATAATTGGAGTATTTTGTTATAGAGAGTCAGAAATGGCTCCCCGAGAGGGGGGTCAGGAGTTGTCCCCAAATCACAAATGCACGCAGAACACCTGGAAAACAGTCCCAGGATTCCTAAAAAAGTCCCCAGGATTCCCAAAAAGTCCCAAAAATTCAAAAACAATGGGATTTGGGGGGGTTTGGTTGAGATAGTTTGAGTGTTTTGTCATAAAGAGTCAGAAATGGCTCCTTGAGGGGACACAGGAGTTGTCCCCAAATCACAGGCCCACGCAGAACACCTGGAAAAATGTTCCCAGAATTCCCAAAAAGTCCCAAAAATTCAAAAAATCTGGGATTTGGGGGGGTTTGGTTGGGATTCGGGGGGGTTTGGTGGAGATAATTCCAATATTTCGCTACAAAGAGTCACAGAAATGGCTCCTTGAAGGGGGTCAGGAGTTGTCCCCACACACAGAAAAACCTGGAAAACATTCCCTAAATTCTTTTGGAATCCCCAAAATTGCCAAAAATCTGGGATTTTAGGGGGTTTGGTTGGGATTTGTTTTGGTATTTTTGGGATAATTTGAATATTTCGCTACAAAGAGTCAGAGATGGCTCCTTGAGGGGACACAGGAGTTGTCCCCACACCACAAGCCCCATGCAGAACACCTGGAAAATATTCCCTAAATTCCTCTGGAATCCCCAAAATTCCAAAAAAAATGGGATTTGGGGGGGTTTGGTTGGGATAATTTGAGTATTTCGCTCCCAGAAGTCAGAAAAGCAAGAAAATTCTCCCTCCCAAAAACACCTGAGGGGGGTCAGGAGTTGTCCCCACACACAGAAAAACCTGGAAAACATTCCCTAAATTCCTTTGGAATCCCCAAAAAATTCCAAATATCTGGGATTTGTGGGGGTTTAATTGGGATAATTGGAGTATTTCACTCCAAGAAGTCAGAAAAGCAGGAAAAATTCCCTCCCAGAAACACCTGGAAGGAGAGGAATGAGCCCAATCCAAGCCAGAATTCCCAAAATACCCAGAATTTCCAGGGATTTTTAAGGATTTTTAAGGATTTTGAATGTTTTATTCAATGAATTTACATCTGGAATTCCAAAAAGTCGGAAAAGGAGGAAAAATTCCCCCCCAAAAACACCTGGAAGGACAGGAATGAGCCCAATCCAGCCCAGAATTCCCAAAATTCCAGGGATTTCCAGGGATTTTTAAGGATTTTGAATTTTTTATTCCATGAATTTCAATCTGGAATTCCAAAAAGTTGGAAAAGGAGGAAAAATTCCTCCCAAAAACACCTGGAAGGAGAGGAATGAGCCCAATCCAAGCCAGAATTCCCAAAATACCCAGGATTTCCAGGGATTTTTAAGGATTTTTAATGTTTTATTCCATGAATTTCAATCTGGAATTCCCAAAAGTTGGAAAAAGGAAGAAAAATTCCTTTCCAAAAACACCTGGAGGGACAGGAATGAGCCCAATCCAGCCCAGAATTCCCAAAATTCCAGGGATTTCTCAAAATTTGAATGGGAATTTTAAAGAATTATCTTCTTTTATTCCATGAATTTAAATCTGGAATTCCCAAAAGTTGGAAAAGGAGGAAAAATTCCCTCCCAAAAACACCTGGAAGGAGAGGAATGAGCCCAATCCAGCCCAGAATTCCCAAAATTCCAGGAATTTCCAGGGATTTCCAGGGATTTTTAAAGAATTATCTTCTTTTATTCCATGAATTTAAACCTGGAATCCCAAAAAGTTGGAAAAGGAGGAAAAATTCCCTCCCAAAAACACCTGGAAGGAGAGGAATGAGCCCAATCCAGCCCAGAATTCCCAAAATTCCAGGGATTTCCAAAATTTGAATGGGAATTTTAAGGATTTTGAATGTTTTATTCCATGAATTTAAATCTGGAATTCCAAAAAGTTGGAAAAGGAGGAAAAATTCCCTCCCAAAAACACCTGGAAGGAGAGGAATGAGCCCAATCCAGCCCAGAATTCCCAAAATTCCAGGAATTTCCAGGAATTTCCAGGGATTTTTAAAGAATTATCTTCTTTTATTCCATGAATTTAAATGTGAAATTCCAAAAAGTTGGAAAAGGAGGAAAAATTCCCTCCCAAAAACACCTGGAAGGAGAGGAATGAGCCCAATCCAGCCCAGAATTCCAAAAATTCCAGGAATTTCCAGGGATTTTTAAGGATTTTTAATGTTTTATTCCATGAATTTAAATCTGGAATTCCCAAAAAGTTGGAAAAGGAGGAAAAATTCCCTCCCAAAAACACCTGGAATCTTCCCAGCCCTCCATGTGTAAATCCCGGGATTTCCCAGTGGGAATTGTGGGAATTTTCCCCTCTTTTTTCCCAGTTTTTGGGGTTTTTTTTACCTGGAAAACGAAGAAAGGAGCTGTGGCTCTTTCCTTGAACAATTCCAGGAATTCTGGCACCACCATCTCGGCCCTGGGAAAGGAATGGAAAAAAAAAAGCAGGAATTTTCAGGGAGATCCCATCCCAAAAAACCCCAACAAATGACTTTTCCAGAGGGAAAAATCTCCTGGGGTTTTGAATTGCTTGGAGTTTGTTCCTCCCTATTCCCAATTTTCCTTTCTATTCCAAACTTTCCTTTCTATTCCCAATTTTCCTTTCTATTCCCAATTTTATTCCTTCCTCTTCCCAATTTTATTCCTTCCCTTCCCAATTTTATTCCTTTCTCTTCCAAATTTTCCTTTCTATTCCCAATTTTCCTTTCTATTCCCAATTTTCCTTTCTATTCCCAATTTTCCTTTCTATTCCCAGTTTTCCTTCCACTTCCCAATTTTCTTTCCTCTTCCCAATCCTTTTTCCTTCCTCTTCCCAATTTTCCTTCTTCACTTCCCAATTTTCCTTCCCCTTCCCAATTTTATTCCTTCCTCTTCCCAATTTTCCTTCTTCTTCCCAATTTTATTCCTTCCCTTTCCCAATTTTATTCCTTCCCCTTCCCAATTTTATTCCTTCCCCTTCCCAATCTATATTCCCAAATTTATTCCTCTCTCGTCCCAATTTTATTCCTTCCTCTTCCCAATTTTATTCCTTTCTCTTCCCAATTTTATTCCTTCCTAATTTTATTCCTTCCCTTTCCCAATTTTATTCCTTTCTCTTCCCAATTTTATTCCTTTCTCTTCCCAATCCTTTTTCCTTCCTCTTCCCAATTCTTCTCTTCCCAATTTTTCTTTGTATTCCTAGCTTTCCTTCCTCTTCCCAATTTTCCTTCCTCTTCCCAACTTTATTCCTTTCCTTCCCAATTTTATTCCTTCCTCTTCCCAATCTATATTCCCAAATTTATTCCTCTCTTCCCAAATTTTATTCCTCCCTATTCCCAATCTTTTTCCTTCCTCTTCCCAATTTTATTCCTTCCCAATTTTATTCCTTTCTCTTCCCAATTTTCCTTTCTCTTCCCAATCTATATTCCCAATTTTATTCCTCCCCCTTCCCAATTTTATTCCTCATCCAAACCTTCTTCCTTTCTCTTCCCAATCTTTATTCCAAACCTTCCTCCTTTCTCTTCCCAATCTTTATTCCTCATCCAAATCTTTTTCCTTTCTCTTCCCAATCTTTATTCCAAATCTTCCTCCTTTTTCTTCCCAATTTTTATTCCTCATCCAAACCTTTTTCCTTTCTCTTCCCAACCTTTACTCCAAACCTTCCTCCTTTCTCTTCCCAATTTTTATTCCTCATCCAAATCTTCCTCCTTTCTCTTCCCAATCTTTATTCCAAACCTTCCTCCTTTCTCTTCCCAATTTTTATTCCTCATCCAAACCTTTTTCCCTTCTCTTCCCAATCTTTATTCCTCATCCAAATCTTTTCTCTTCCCAATCTTTATTCCAAATCTTTTTCTTTCTCTTCCCAATTTTCATTCCTCATCCAAATCTTCCTCCTTCCCCTTCCCAATTTTATTCCTCCCCCTTCCCAATCTTTATTCCTCATCCAAACCTTCTTCCTTTCTCTTCCCAATCTTTATTCCAAACCTTCCTCCTTTCTCTTCCCAATCTTTATTCCTCATCCAAACCTTCCTCCTTTCTCTTCCCAATTTTTATTCCTCATCCAAATCTTCTTTCTTTCTCTTCCCAATCTTTATTCCAAACCTTCCTCCTTTCCCTTCCCAATTTTTATTCCTCATCCAAATCTTCCTCCTTTCTCTTCCCAATCTTTATTCCAAACCTTCTCTTTCTCTTCCCAATTTTCATTCCTCATCCAAATCTTCTTTTCTCTTCCCAATTTTTATTCCAATTTATTCCAAATCTTTCTCCTTTTTCTTCCCAATCTTTATTCCAAACCTTTCTCCTTTCTCTTCCCAACCTTAATTTAAACCCCAGGCCTAAAATTTACACCACTTTGCTCCCTGATTTTTGTGTTTTTGGGATGTGAGGGATGTGTGGTGGGGGGAAGGTTGGGATCCCTCACCTGTTGTCTCCGTATTTCCTGCGGGCGGCTCGGACCTCGCGCTCCTCCTGATACCCCCGGCAGTTCTGGAAGTGCCGCAGGGGCCGCTCCACCGGGAACGCCACCGGAACGAAGCCACGCCCCCCTCCGGAATGTTCCACGTAGGAATAGCGCAGCTTCTGGAACTCGAACGAAAGGGACTCCTCCCCGTCCTCATCCTGGGGAAAAATCAGCAACTAACGTCAATTTACACTCATTTATCATCAATTAACCTCAATTAATGGTGTGTTCCGGAATGTTCCACGTAGGAATAGCGCAGCTTCTGGAACTCGAACGAAAGGGACTCCTCCCCGTCCTCATCCTGGGGAAAAATCAGCAACTAACGTCAATTTACACTCATTTATCATCAATTAACCTCAATTAATGGGGTTTTCCGGAATATTCCACGTAGGAATAGCGCAGCTTCTGGAACTCGAATGACAGCGACTCCTCCCCGTCCTCGTCCTGCAAAGAAATCATCAATTAACGTCAATCGACACAAAATTATCATCAATTAACGTCAATTTACACCGTAATTAACGGGGTTTTCCAGAATGTTCCGGAATGTTCCACGTAGGAATAGCGCAGCTTCTGGAACTCGAATGACAGCGACTCCTCCCCGTCCTCGTCCTGCAAAGAAATCAGCAATTAATGTCAATTTACACTCAATTATCGTCAATTAACCTCAATTTACACGCAATTATTCTCAATTAACGCTCAATTAATGGGGTTTTCTGGAATGTTCCGGAATGTTCCACGTAGGAACAGCGCAGCTTCTGGAACTCGAACGAAAGGGACTCCTCCCCGTCCTCATCCTGCAAGAAAATCAGCAATTCATGTCAATTTACACTCAATTAATGGTGTGTTCCGGAATGTTCCACGTAGGAATAGCGCAGCTTCTGGAACTCGAAAGAAAGGGACTCCTCCCCATCCTCATCCTGCAAGAAAATCAGCAATTCATGTCAATTTACACTCAATTAACGGGGTTTTCCGGAATGTTCCGGAATGTTCCACGTAGGAATAGCGCAGCTTCTGGAACTCGAACGAAAGGGACTCCTCCCCATCCTCATCCTGGGGAAAAATCAGCAATTAACCTCAATTTACACTCAATTATCGTCAATTAACCTCAATTTACACGCAATTATTCTCAATTAACGCTCAATTAATGGGGTTTTCCGGAATGTTCCGGAATGTTCCACGTAGGAATAGCGCAGCTTCTGGAACTCGAACGAAAGGGACTCCTCCCCGTCCTCATCCTGCAAGAAAATCAGCAATTAACATCAATTTACACTCAATTGTCAGCAATTAACCTCAATTTACACTCAATTAATGGTGTGTTCCGGAATGTTCCAGAATGTTCTGGAATGTTCCACGTAGGAATAGCGCAGCTTCTGGAACTCGAACGACAGCGACTCCTCCCCGTCCTCATCCTGCAAAGAAATCAGTAATTAACATCAATCTACACAAAATTATCATCAATTAACCTCAATTTACACTCAATTAATGGTGTGTTCCAGAATGTTCCAGAATGTTCTGGAATGTTCCAAGTACGAATAGCGCAGCTTCTGGAACTCGAACGACAGCGACTCCTCCCCGTCCTCATCCTGCAAGAAAATCAGCAATTAAGTGGATTTTATAGTTAATTAATGGTATTTTCAGGCAGGAATTACTCAATAAATGATATTTTCAGGCAGGAAAGAAAGGGATTCCTCACCATCCTCACCCTGGGAACAACAAAGGTGATTAAAGAATGTTATTTTATACTCAATAAATGATATTTTTAGGCAGGAATTACTCAATTCAATGATATTTTCAGGTAGGAATTACTCAATAAATGATATTTTCAGGCAGGAATTACTCAATAAATGACATTTTCAGGCAGGAAAGAAAGGGATTCCTCCCCATCCTCACCCTGGGAACAACAAAGAGGATTAATTAATGTTATTTTATACTCAATAAATGACATTTTCAGGTAGGAATTACTCAATTCAATGATATTTTCAGGCAGGAATTACTCAATAAATGATATTTTCAGGCAGGAAAGAAAGGGATTCCTCCCCATCCTCACCCTGGGAAGAATAAAGAGCATTAATTAACGTGATTTTCTACTTAATTAACGATATTTGATCCTCTCACCTGATCCCTCTGGAGCGGCACCAGCTCCACGGAGCCGTTGTTGGGGGTGGGCACCACTTTGGCCAAGGTGGCTTTTTTGGGACACGGTTCCTGGTGGGAAAGAGGGGAAAAAAAAATGGGAATTCCCATCACGGGAGGAATTGGGTTGGGATCAGGACATTCCCAATCCCAAACCACCTGAAAATCCCCCTCAAATCACCTGAAAATATCCCCAGTCCCAAATCCGCCCCCAAAATCCTCTTCAAATTCCAAATATCCCCAGTCCCAAATCCCCCCAAATTCCTCTTGAAATCCTAAATATTTCCAGTCCCAAATCCCCCCAAAATCCTCCTCAAATCCCAATTATCCCCAGTCCCAAATCCCTCCAAAAATCCTCCTCAAATTCCAAATATCCCCAGTCCCAAATCACCTCCAAAATCCTCCTCAAATCCTAAATAACTCCAGTCCCAAATCCCCCCCAAAATCCTCCTCAAATTCCAAATATCCCCAGTCCCAAATCCAACCCAAAAATCCTCCCCAAATCCTAAATAATCCCAGTCCCAAATCTACCCCAAAATCCTCTTCAAATCCTAAATATTTCCAGTCCCAAATCCAACACAAAATCCTCCTCAAATTCTAAATATTTCCAATCCCAAATCCACCTCAAAATCCTCCTCAAATCCCAATTATCCCCAGTCCCAAATGCCCCCAAATTCCTCTTCAAATCCTAAATATTTCCAGTCCCAAATCCAACCCAAAAATCCTCCTCAAATTCCAAATATCCCCAGTCCCAATCCCCCCAAGAATCCTCTTTAAATTCCAAATATCCCCAGTCCCAAATCACCCAAAAAATCCTCTTCAAATCCTAAATATTTCCAGTGCCAAATCACCCAAAAAATCCTCCTCAAATCCCAATTATCCCCAGTCCCAAAACACCTCAAAAATCCTCCTCAAATCCTGAATAACTCCAGTCCCAAATCACCCGAAAAATCCTCTTCAAATCCTAAATAACCCCAGTCCCAAATCCCCCCAAAATCCTCCCCAAATTCCAAATATCCCCAGTCCCAAATCACCTCAAAAATCCTCCTCAAATCCTAAATAACTCCAGTCCCAATCCCCCCCAAATTCCTCTTCAAATCCTAAATATTTCCAGTCCCAAATCCAACACAAAAATCCTCCTCAAATTCCAAAAATATCCCCAGTCCCAAATCCCCCCCAAATTCCTCTTCAAATCCTAAATAACTCCAGTCCCAAATCCAACACAAAATCCTCCTCAAATCCTAAATATCCCCAGTCCCAAATCCCCCCCAAAATCCTCCTCAAATTCCAAATATCTCCAGCCCCAAATCCACCCTTTCCCCCTCACACCCCAAATCCCCCATTCCCTCACACTCCCAAATCCGCCAAATCCCCTCACACCCCAAATCCCTTTCCCCTCACACCCCCAACCCCAAATCCACCCCTTTCCCCTCACACCCCCAAATCCCCATTCCCTCACACTCCCAAATCCCCCTTTCCCCTCACCCCAAATTCCCCCTTCGCCCTCACACCCCAACCCTCCAAACCCCTCACACCCCTAATCCCTTCAGACCCTCACACCCCAAACCCACACTCCCCAAATCCCCTTCAGACCCTCACACCTCAAACCCCCTCACACCCCCAAATCCCCCTTCAGACCCTCACCCCAAACCCCCTCACACCCCAAATCCCCCTTCAGACCCTGCACCCCAGCCCAAAACCCCCTCAGACCCCTCACATCCAAACCCCAAATCCCCCAGATTCCCCCTTTCCCCCTCACACCCCCAATTTCCCCCTTTCCACCTCAAAACCCCTCATACCCCAAATCCCTCACACCCAGACCCCCAAATTCCCCTTTCCCCCTCACACCCCAATTTCCCCTTTCCACCTCAACCCCCTCAGACCCCTCAGATCCCAAATCCCCTCACCCAGACCCCAAATTCCCCCTTTCCCCTCACCCCCAAATCCCTCCTTTCCCCTCACACCTCAAAGTCCCCCTTTCCCTCACACCCCCAAGCCCCCAAATCCCTCACACCCCAAACCTCTCTCACACCTCCAACCCCTCACACCCCAAACCCAAATCCTCCCCTTTCCTCTCACACCCCCAAACCCCCTCACAGCCCCAACCCCAAATCCTCCCGTTTCCCCTCACACCCCCAATCCCCCTCACCCCAAACCCCTCTCACCCCCCAGCCCCAAATCCCCGAATCCTCCCTTTCCTCCTCACATCCCCAATCCCCTCACACCCTCAAACTCCAAATTCTCCCCTTCCCCTCACACCCCCAAATCCCCTCAAACCCCAAACCCCCAAATCCCCTCACACTCCAAACCCCCTCACCCTTTCCCCCTCACCCCCAACCCCAAATCCCTCACTCACCCCCTCACATCCCCAAACCCCAAATCCCCAAACCCCCTCACACCCTCAAATCCCCTCACACCTCAAACCTCCTCTCACCCCTCACACCCCAAATCCCCCTTTCCCCCTCACCCCCCAAACCCTCACACCCCCAAATCCCCTCCACCCCTAAATCCCCTCCCCACCCTAAATCCCTCACACCTCCAACACCCCTCACACCCCAAATCCCCCTCACACCCCCAACCCCAAATCCCCCTTTCCCCCTCACACCCCAACCCCAAATCCACCCCTTTCCCCTCACCCCCAACCCCAAATCCTCCCCTTTCCTCACACCCTCAAATCCCCCTTTCCCCCTCACACCCCCAACCCCAACCTCTCCCTCACCCCAACCCCAAATCCTCCACCTTCACCCCCATCTCCCCTCACACCCCCAACCCCAAATCCACCCCTTTCCCTCACCTCAAACCTCCTCAGACCCTCACACCCCAAATCCCCCTCACCCCTCAACCCCAAATCCCCTTTCCCCTCACACTCCCAAATCCCCAAATCCCCCTCAAACCCCAAACCCCCAAATCCCCCTCACACCCAAACCCCCTCACCCCAACCCCAAACCCCTCACCCCAAATCCCCATTTCCCCCTCACAGCCTCCCTCAGAACCATACCCTCAACCCCAAATCTCCCCTTTCCCCCTCACTCCCCAATCCCTCCCTTTCCCCTCACACCCCCGATCCTCACATCCCCAAACGCTCCTCACACCCCAACCCCAAATCCTCCCTTCTCCTCACCTCAAACCCCCCTTCCCCTCACACCCCCAATCCCCCACACCTCCAACCCCAAATCCTCCTCTCCCCCTCAGACCTCCAACCCCCTCACACCCAACCCCAAACCCCCTCACCCCCTCAAACCCCAAACCCCCAAACCCCTCACACCCCATCTCCCCCTCACTCACCCTGACGCAGGTGAGCGCGCACTGGGCGTGCACGGACCAGAGCCCCACCAGCGCCGTCAGCAGCTGCAGAGCCGCGATGGCGCCGAGCGCCAGCAGCGCCGCCTCAGGCGGCCCGCCCTGCTCCCTCCTCGCCCTCCTCCTCCTCCGCCACAGCCGCGGCCCCCACAGCCACAGCCACGCCGGGTAGAGCCCGGCGGCGAAGGGCAGCACGGTGGCGCGCAGCAGGCGCGGCCGCCGCCGGTACAGCGTCACCGACGAGACCAGCTCGTCCTCAGGGGCCGCCGAGGCCGCCGCCATTTAACCCTCCCTCCTGCCCCCTTCTCTTCCCCTTCTCGGCCCGGGCCTTTCCGCTTCCCCCTCGGGTTTTCCTTCCCCCTTCCCTCCCTCCCTCCCCTTCCCCAAAGCGCCTGCGCGGAGGGGGAGTGATGGCGGAAGTGATGGCGGAAGTGGTGACGGAAGTGTTCGTGAAGTGCTGGCAGAAGTGCTGAGGGAAGTACTGGCGGAAGTGATGATGAAGTACTGGCGGAAGTGATGACGGAAGTGATGACGGAAGTGCTGGCGGAAGTGCTGATGGAAGTACTGGCGGAAGTGCTGGCGGAGGCGGCCTCGTCATGTGAGTGAAGGGGGC